>NC_041339.1:4023891-4063891 GCF_004354835.1 Perca flavescens
TGTACACTGTAGCTGCAAATTCTTTGGATGCCCATAATTACTCTGGCAGGCATTGCTCAGCCTAAATGCAATGCGGCCGAGGTCTTGAGTTAGCAGTTTCGTAATCAAACCGCCAACTCCTCGCAATGAGAAGACCACCTGCTGCTGGTTAGACTTGGCTGGTCTATTTCTTGCCAAACATGACCAGAACACACTGTATTATTTTATATCATTACTACCATTGGAGAAGCTTGTGTTTTGCTCAATCACATTTTAGAACATTTTGAGAAAGCACTGTAGACATTTAAGACTCAGAAAAGTACAGTTTATTTTGCTTATTTTACCAGAGTTTGATCAGATGTGATTTACAAGCTGGTATAATAGCTGGGTATCGTTTAAGAAATTACAATACCAGTACTCTTAAAGTGATACCGAAGCATCTCGCAACGCTGAACTGCCAACTTTGTCAAACACACTGCGCCACAGACAGTATGGATTGTAGCTGCTGAGGTAGTGGGCCAATCACACGTCGCATTAAATCAAAAAACGCTTGTGGCGATTGGCAAAACTATCCAAATAGTAAGGGTTTTCTAGATCTGGGTACAAAAAGGATCGGCTACAGATATTGATTGACTGGAGAAGTTTCGATACTACTTGGTACAGGGTTGTTTTGGTCAATACCTTTAAAAAGATTGAGTACCGATACCCAGCCCTACAAGCTGCGGTCACATGTATCCTGGCCCAACTCTCACCCATTATTAGGGGTGGAGGGAAAAGAAATCGATACAGCATAGTATCGCGATATTTTCTGTGGCAATACTGTATCGATACACAGACGCCAAGTATCGATTTTTTATTACATATGTGTTGGTCAGTTTGTCTGCTTGACAATCCCATTTTGCAGCAATAAAATTTAAGTAAGATGAACAAACAGAGAAATCATCAAACAGATGAGTTGACAAAGTTTCCTTTTGGGGACATAATTTAAAATTGGGAAAAATTTGAAGTTGGAAAAAAGATAATCAATTGCAATATATCACAGAATATTGCAATATGTTTAAAATTGCAATAATATCGTATTGTGACACAAGTATTGTGATGAAATGGTATCGTGAGGCCTCATAAGGTACCCATTATAGCCTAAATTAAATAGAAAAGTTAGTTTTGCCGGTACTTAGATGATAATATTGATACTATTATATCTGTCTGGTAAATATAAGGCCAGTTAGCTTAAGTTAACATAGACTGGGAATGGAGGGGAAACGCTAGCATGACTTAAGTAGCTCCTCCATAAAACCACACAACTTGTAGTTTTTACACTTCTGTTTTTGTTTCGTTAAACTAATGATACATGTAAAATGTTCATTAGTGAGCTTTATAGGTGCTGGTAGGTGGGTTATTTTACTTTTGGACAGAGCTGGGATAGATGTTATCAGTATTTAGACTAAACTAAGCTAACTGGCTAATGGCTGTAGCTTCATATTTACTGTACACATATGAGAGTGGTTTGACTCTTCTCATTTACCCCCCGTTAAGTAACTTGTCAAACTATTGCTTTAAGATTCCTTCTTTCCGTCAGAACAATAGTGTCCCTGGAGTATGACTGACCAAAACTCTCACAATATGGTTGCTTCATTGAATTGGTCAAGAGTTTTTATTCCCCACAATGCCGACTTTTTACAAAATTTACAGAAAAACCAAACCCTTGCTCTGCTGTCTCCTGCTATTTCCCAATGTGTCTTTCTGGAGTCTGCACTCTCAATCCCATCCAACTCACATTTACACTGTTAGCAGGTTAAACTGGGGATATTTTCCCACGCAATCTGAGGATGACTGTAAATGATCACATCGCATTCTGACACTTCCACCCACTTTTCCTCATCAATTCCTCTCCTCTTCCCTAAGTTGGAAGCAAATGGTGTTTGGATGTAATGTCAGTGCAAGGAGAGTAAACAGCACTGTTGGCTTGAATTTACAGTTTCTGGATGTCTGAGGTCTGATCCAGGGCCACCCTCTGACCAATACATACTGGAGCGGTGTTAATTTGCCAAATTCATTGCCCTAATGAATACTCCACATTGCACCCTAAATTAGCTAAATGTGACTAAATGTAACACACTTACATACATGAACGCACACAAAATAACTTGGCGTCCCTAAAGATGAATACCTATCTAGTCATCTAGGAGTCATTCCAAACAATTTAGACAAGAATACCAGCTCTGTTTTGAAAGCAGCTTACTTAATGTCCAGTGCTGGAGAGGAGAGAGCTGCGCAAAATCATAACTCATGACCACCCCGGTCACAGAGGAGCACTTATGTCCCTGCTTAGACATACCTTAGGAAATGTGATTTAGAGTTATTAGATAATGTGTATCATGGGACGCTCCAAAATCGGCTATGAATGTGCTACGCAGTGAGTCAAGCGTGGTTATAAGTAGAAAAATCACATGAAGCAGGGTGTCATGGAGTTAGGGGAAGTCCAACTCCTTCCCCTAGTCTCTATTTCTTTTCCCCTCCCTCTCTCCCCTTTTTTTTTTTTTTTCTTTCTTTAAGCATCCACAGCTCAGAGTTACAGCCTGGCAAAATATTTTCAAAAGGCAGTCTGGTGTGTGCATTGCATGTGTGTGTGTGTGTGTGTGTGTGTGTGTGTGTGTGTGTGTGTGTGTGTGGTGTACAGTTCCCACCTGCAGGCCCAGGAACACTTAGTTGTCCAAGTTACTGTAATGTCTCTTTTCCTAACAGGGGAGCAGAGGGGTGAAGTCTTTAAATGTGGCTGGTGGTCTTTGTGTGAAGTCAGGCCCTGAAAGGAAATATCAGCACCTCGGTCTCTCTCACACAAACACACACACACACACACACACACACACACACACACACACACACACACACACACACACACACACACACACACACACACACACACACACATCCATTGCACTTTGAAAGCTTTGAAGAAACGCCTGTGCGAGCCCCACAGAGGAAAGTCTCACATCTTTATGACCTTCAAAGATTACAGTCAAAGCTTTGTTTGGTCAGCTCTGTGTGTGTGTGTGTGTGTGTGTGTGTGTGTGTGTGTGTGTGTGTGTGTGTGTGTGAGAGAGAGAGAGATTGGAGGATAAACACAGGAGGGGAGATAAAGCTAAAGGTGTAAGGGAAATCGCTTACTCAGCAGTCGTCCAAAACTTCAATCCCACACTCTCATCCTGACCCTCCTTTATGAGGGATGTCCAGGAAGGACCAATAGACATGACCGTGCACTTGTTATTGTGTATATATTAAACACACACACACACACACACACACACACACACACACACACACACACACACACAGAGACAGAGATGTGCAAGTCTGGCTAATGGGAAAAATCACAATCCTTAGGTCCAGAGTGAGAAAACAGACTTTTTCTCCCTGGCGATGAATTGCATAATGGCACTCAATAACCCGATGTCTGTAGGACGTTCAGTCCACTCGAGACAGGGACCGGGATCAGGACTCATAAAAACATCTCTTAGGTATGATGTGGCACTCCAGAAATATTTTTCTCCTCT
Organism: Perca flavescens; assembly: GCF_004354835.1. NCBI lineage: Eukaryota > Metazoa > Chordata > Actinopteri > Perciformes > Percidae > Perca > Perca flavescens. Next base: position 4,027,425 of record NC_041339.1, read on the forward strand.
CTCTCTCTCTCCTCTCTTCAGTCTCCTCACAAAGCTTCCATTTTTATCTTGTGAGTGACTGCTGCATTCCCGCTGTTTTAGGCCCATGTTGCCCACCACCATCTCCACAGCAATCCACACAGTATTGAGCCATTAGCCACTGACCTCTGGCTTTATGGGCAGCATGGAGCTCCGATAGGCCAGATGAAAGCCTAAAGGATGAGAGCGGAGAGGCAGCACAGTGGGAGCTTTGTGAGAGGACACAAAAGCTGCGTCCAATTAAAAAAAATCAGTTGAGATCCTCTTCCTGCCATCCCTCCCTAAGTGTGCCAAATCAGTGCCATGCTGCACTAAGAGACAGCCTGCTTCACTCTCCTGGGTATTGTTCGGGAGTTTAGATGCTAAGCGACCAGATCTGTTTGGTGTCTATAACAGAAATGCCTCTTTTTCGTCTTCTTGCCAACTATGAAAATGAGTCCCTTAATTTGCACGTTTAGATGTGTTGACAAAACAAAATGACTAAAACTCTAATTAAATCTTTAGTAATTGATGACATTTTACTCCCCATGTCTGTCACTTACACGTATTTCAGCCCTTGAAGGGACATGAACCAACCTATTGTTACTTTCCATGCAGCCGCACACAGTTAAGAAATGTGTCTGGTGGTGAAGGTTTTTTGCCTTGTGCTCGTTGACAAGTCCGCCTGGCAGGATTACAAACTTCCCTTCCTGACATTCTCCGATGGGTCAAAGGGCATTCAGGTCAGGGGTGAAAGGTGATGGGAACCATTGCCATGGAACCATTGCCATGGGAAAGCCCTGTGGTTGAATGACTTCCTGTTTGCTTGTGCGTTCCTGAACAGGACGCAATATTTTTTTTTCCCCACTATGGCCACGCCAAGACCCGCCCTTCAATAGCTACTATTGGCTAGGCATCCATGCTTACGCAAGGTAACGTAACTTGATTTGTTCAGGTCCTATCCCCTGACCAATCGGCTATCCTAACCTTAACCACTCAAGGTCAAATGCCTAACCCCAACCAATCAATGGGATTCGTAATTCTGCGAACAGGACAGACCTGAAATTCTTAATTTCTCGGTTCGAACTTGCCTCCTGACAGGAGATGGATCAACCGATCAACGCGACACTTAGTTCTGCACGACGTTGAGATTTAGGATAAGGATGCACCAATACCACATTGTTTTTAAGTGATTACATTTGGGTACTTGCCGATACCGAGTACTGATATGAGTACTTAATAATCCCATTACACTTCTAACGATTACTTTGAAAACACACATTATTTGCACCTGAATGCATCAGGACTTCAAAAACTGTACCTGAATGCACCATGAAGTCCCATGGGTGCCTACATGCTTTATTGTCCGTTTGTTTACATAACTCACAGGGAAGGCATGATGTTGCCACACGGGTGACTTCAGGGAAGCATGAGAATTTAACAGTTCTGTTGTTTCTCCATCATCTCCGAGTCTGGCCGTGGTCACGGTGAAGCTGCAGGCTACCGGTAAGCTAAAGTGTGTCTTTAGCTGCAGACTGTTGCACGTCCCAGACCGTGACTGCCGGTGTTCGAATCCTTTCAAGTAAAATACAGACATATTTTAGACCGTTCAGCTGGTACGATTTTTAACCGTGTTTAAGCATCTTCGGAGAACCATCATTTGAGCCTAAAGCAGCAAGAGGGCCCAAAAGCAATGAGTCAAAAATGGATCCACTGTAGCATAAAAAAGGAGCTCAGCCCATCATCTATTACTCTCATTTATAACAATAAATCATTAAACCGCCTGCAAGATTTAGTTAGAAACAAATATTTGGTTTTCCACACACCAAGACCTATAATGTATTGCCTGTTGGGATTTTAAAGTGATTGTATACCAAAGGTGGCCATTAAGTGGCCCTCTGCATCAGCTCTGTGTTTCTGCAGGAAGGCACTTGCAGCTCTCGCTTGGATACTTGAGAAGCAGATTGATGAATGAAGTTTTCCAGAACTGATGGGACATTCGACTGCATTCCTGCATAAGTACGTCCTGGCGCTCTGTTTACTTATTTTGCCTAAAACCACCCAAAGATAAAAACCTTATTTTTCTTCCTGTACCCTTGAGGAAACATTGTGGATGTATGCGTGCCTGCCTCTGTGTGTGTGTGTGTGTGTGTGTGTGTGTGCGCGTTCACGTTTGTGTATGTGTGCGGTATGCCGCTGTCATCACGTCCTGGAGAGTTGCATGCTTCTCTCCGGCTTTGTCAGCATTTACTTCCCACTAGAGGGAACACAAGTGGAAAGCCGTCAAGGTGCTGATTCAGAATAGTTCAGACCGATCGGCACAGTCATAATTTCTCACCCTGTACATCGATGTTTCTCATTATAATCTTGCAGGATTGGACAGTTCGTGGAATTAGCGATGGTGACACGTTTGCTTTGAAGGAGCCTAGAAGTCAGGATTAGTGGTTGGATGTGCTAAAAACCCCACAGTGCTAAATGCATTAACATAACCCGTTCCATTTCTTGTTCAAATAAACTGCACATATATAATGCTGCAAAAACCACAACTTGAACATAATGCTGACAATGAGCAGAACACCATCCAGTCATCCCATACTAACTGAACATACAGTAAGCAAGCATTTGAGTCCCCCTGCTTTGAGTTGGTTTATATATTCTGAGTTTTTGTGTAGGGAAGTTAACAGCACTATTTGTTTTCATAGTGCGAGTCACTGGGGAAAAAAGAATAACCAAACACAAAACCTCAGCGAGGAAGTCTTAGGACGCAAATGAGGTATTCCAGCGTAGGTTGCTTAATTGCACACTCTTATTTCGCTGCACTGCTGTTGCCACACGTCCAGAGATGTTTGGCAACGATGATGGATTTCCCTAACCAAACGGCAGGTGTTGCTGCTCCACGACAACTGTGTTTAGAAAGCAGAGTGATTGTGAAATTGGGAAGAATTCTGAACATTCCACAAGTACTAAAAAAAACAACAATAAAAAACTGAGCCAAATTAAACGGTAGTGCTGGCCTGATCGTAACATTTCTGCACTCTCACGTTGGTGCTTTTGTATCAGAGCAAAAAATTTGAATCAGAATCAGCTTAATTTGGCAAGTATTTGTGCACATACAAGGAATTTGTTATGCATTGCTCTCAATGCACTTACACAGAAATAGACATAACAGCTACAAACAAGGACAGCAAGGCAGGATAAAGTAGGGTTATTTTGGTCGATGCCTTTAAAAAGATATCGAGTACCGATAACCATCCCTACAAGCTGCGGTCACATGTATCCTGGCCCAATGCTCACCCATTATTAGGGGTGGGGGAAAAAAAATCGATACCACATAGTATTGTGATATTTTCCGTGGCAATACTATATCGATACACAGACGCCAAGTATCAATCTTTTATTATATATGTATTACATCAGTTTGTCTGCTTGACAATCCCATTTTGCAGCAATAAAATTGAAGTAAGATGAACAAACAGAGAAATGTATCTTTTTAGATAAAACAGATGTTGACAAAGTTTCCTTTTGGGGACATCATTTGAAACTGGGAAAAATTTGAAGTTGGAAAAAAGGTAATCAATTGCAATATATCGCAGAATATTGCAATATGTTGAAAATCGCAATAATATCATATCGTGACACAAGTATCATGATGATATGGTAACGTGAGGCCTCTGGTGATTCCCACCCCTACCCATTATAGCCTAAATTAAATAGAAAAGTTAGTTTTGCCGGTACTTAGATGATACTATATCTGTCTGGTAAACAGAGGTGTCAAAAGTATTCACATTCATTACTCAAGTAGAAGTATAGATACTAGGGTTTGAAAAGACTTTTGTAGAAGTTGAAGTATCAACTCAAGCTTTTTATGTAAGTAAAAGTGTAAAAGTACTGGTTTCAAAACTACTTAAAGTATAAAAGTAAAAGTAATGTAAGGCAGAGATCTTCAACAGGGGGTCCTCAGAGTCATTGCAGGTGGGCCTTCAAATTATTGTAAATTTTTGAGTCTTTAAAAAAAAAAATGCCTTAACATAATTCCAACATATTATTAGCAAATATAAATTCCAACTGATGATAGGCTTACTGGCCTATAGGTAAGGTAGTCACTAAGATATCAGCCCACAAATACAGTTAATCCTAGATTTACTGTGCCACATATGTAACATTAAAATATGATTTATAAAATCACGCCAACAATTCATATTTTATAGCTTATGAAAAAAGGGTATGTAAGAAGGCTTTAGGTTGCCCTAACAGTTATTGTAGGCCCAGTTTAATACGCAACTGAATTTCATACAATATGTAGTAGGGGGTCCCTGACATCTCACTTTAAGTTAAGGAGTCCTTGGTTTAAAAAACGTTGAAGACCCCTGATGTAAGGGGGAAAATGCCATTAAGGACAAAAACGTAACCCGAAAACGTGGGGACAAAACCATATGACTATAATTATATTATATTAAAATTGTACCTGCAATCTCAGGGCTGAAAAAGGTGACACATCTCTTCTGTGTTTTTCAGACAATGGCAGCTACAGTCTGGTGTCACAATCCTCGCCAGTGAAATACAGACACACTTTTACACCGTTTAGCTCTCAGCATTTTAACCGTGTTTACTCCAGCTGCTAGCTAACGCTAGGCTAACATTACCTGCTGTCAACTGTAGTGTTAACTAGCTAGCGTCCCGTGCGGCGATGTTTCAGTTCCCTCTAACGTCCGTTTTCGGAGCATCAGAGAGAGGCGCAGTCATTTAAGTGGCACCTAAATAAGGCAACGAAATCCGCATTGCTATTCGGTCCGGTAGATAATGGTCGTTAAAGCACCGGTGTCGTATTAGCACCGGGTCTGTGCAGGTGCGATGGATCGCATACAAACCAATAGGGTGTCGGAATAGCTATGTTTATACTTCTCATCCAACCACAATCAAAGTCACTCTCTCCGGATGGCGCGATCTGGATAGTTTTTTTTGTGTGTGTTTTTGAACGATGACGAGCCGGAATGAAAACAAGCCGAACTGAAATATGAGTAACGCGGGTAGAAAGTACAGATAATTGCGTGAAAATGTAAGGAGTAGAAGTAAAAAGTATGCTGTAAAATAATTACTCCAGTAAAGTATAGATACCCAAAATTTCTACTTAAGTAAGGTAACGAAGTATTTGTACTGCGTTACTTGACACCTCTGCTGGTAAATAAAAGGCAAGTTAACTTGAGTTAGCATAGACTGGGAATGGGGGGGAAACGCTAGCATGACTTAAGTAGCTGCTCCATAAAACCACAACTTGCAGTTTTTACACTTCCGTTTTTGTTTCGTTAAACTAATGATACATGTAAAGTGTTCATTAGTGAGCTTTATAGGTGCTGGTAGGTGGGTTATTTTACTTTTGGACAGAGCTGGGCTAGATGTTAGAAGTATTTAGGCTAAACTAAGCTAACTGGCTAATGGCTGTAACTTCATATTTACTGTACACATATGAGAGTGGTTTGACTCTTCTCATTTACCCCCCGTTAAGTAACTTGTCAAACTATTGCTTTAAGATTTCTTCTTTCCATCAGAACAATAGTGTCCCTGGAGTATGACTGACCAAAACTCTCACAATATGGTTGCTTCATTGAGTTGGCCAAGAGTTTTTAATTTTTTTAAATTTTTTTACAAAAAGGTAGGGAATAGCCAGGACTACTTTGTACACAAATACGTGAAAAAATAAGTGTATATATAAATATGTATGAAGAGGTCCTGGTTTGAACTCCACAAGGGCCGAACGGGGCCTCACCCGACATGAACCTCTCGAATTTCAGTATGATTGCTCACAGATTCCAGAGAAATGGAACAGAAATGATCTCTAAACAGCGGAAGTATGTTCCAGCTGTGCCTGTATATTGTTCCTATTTGTCAAACATTTATTTCTTTTGGCATTTCATGTAGACCCAAAAACCATCCAAAAGATGTTACTATTCCTTAACTGATGGAATTCATTGATGCCAGATGGAAGATCTGGGAAAAAAAATATTCCAAGTTTAAGCTATTAAAGCAGTTAAGTGATTTCACTTCTCGCTCTCTGAAAGAAGCCACAGATCGTTGAGAATATTCAAAGCTCTCATCTCCAAACTACACCACAGACTCAGCGTGGCACAGAAGTGGCGGTGCCAGACACATTAATGTTACACGACATGGATGGCGTCAATACTAATGACTCCAGGATGATGTAAAGAACTTTTCATCATCCCATACCAAGAGACTAATGGACTGAATTGGTGTTTAAAAGGGCCCACTATATATTTATTAGGTTTCAATGAGGGTAGGAGGCAAACTGCTTCCTGCGCTCATTTTCGACAGACAACACTTCACTTGGCTGCTTCCTGCGCTCATTGACAGGTGCACATGCACACGCACACACAGGCCTAAAGCAGTGGCATGCCAGTCAACACAGTCTGCAGGCGAAAGGATGCAGGAAAGACATTCTAGACCTCCAAGTCACTCTTTACGCAGCTCAGCCACCGAACAAGGAAGTGGGTCATCAATAACCACAAATCCCCTATCACTGAAGGAGGATTTAGTCCATGCATGCGTAATGAATGAGCGTCAGACACACCCATTTCCCACATCTTTTCCCTCTGTGTAATGAGTGTAATGGCAACAATGTGTGGCTGAACGAGAGGAGGGGTGCTGGACTCGTGGTCAAACCCAGAGGAGCAGAACTCTTCTGTGAGTCACCCCATGAAAAACCAGCCCGTGACTGTTTTGTACTGACGCATTACTAAAGTGTCTTACACGCAACAAACATATCAGCAGCACCATGGCTGGTATTCAGAGGCTGATTTCAAAGATCCGGTGTGGCTGGTGTGATATTATACCCAGGTGGATTGATTGTGACAGCAGTAAGCAGAGACAGTACAGATTCAGGATAGGCTGGACTAGGCACGCCAGACATGCACACCTTCTCCTCTTACCGCTGGGCTCAGGTTCAATAACGCAGGCAATGCTTTGATCCCGGAAACACTGCCCCTATAAATGATAGTGACAACGAGTCCTCCAAATCCTGCCAGCCCCTCGGCATTGGCCGGTGCAAGTGGCAGCTACGGTGTGGTATCGCTACACACCTGTCTCTCTGCTCATTGACTAAAAGTGGATAATGCCTGCTGCAGTGTGGCTGCCAGCTGAAGGGCCAAACTTGGTAGGGTCTATTTTTAAAGAGGGAGAGACCAAGGATTTTTAGAATTAGACGTACTGTACTGTATATGGGACTGCAGACATACTAGTATATGTCTTCTTCCTCTACATATATATATATATATATATATATATATATATATATATATTTGTCCATGCAGTTAACCACAGTATGTGTTTGGTTCTGGGGCGACCATATGCATGAAATGAATACATCTGTAATGCATACTTTGATTAACAGGAACATGCACACTAAACATCACTGGGTAAAGTTAACCCAATATTGCGTTGGTGCTATATGAAACCACAAACTGGGTCAATTTTTAGCTTGCTAATTTTTTGTGTGTGATCTATGTAGCGCAAATGCCAAGAGACAAACAAAGATTGCCCAAACAGTGCCCTTGTGATTGGGTTGAGCACATGGACAGCCTGAAGGTTAGTTAGTTATCTATTTTCTTCCTTTTCTTTTAAATGGAAGAGATACAGTAAACTGATCCAAGGTCATTTTCAGCAGCAAGCCAACGTACAGTATACGGCTTACTTCTCTTCTTGAGCTAGTTGTATTTTGGCAACGAGGATCTCTTATAAAACAGCATTTTCCCACTTAAGCACGTTTGCAAGCGCTGTGCCATATGTGTAAAGTACAAATACAAGCACCATATGTGAAGAAATGTGCTTTACCACCAAGTTTTACCACAAAAACATGAAAAGGTGAGAAGTCCATGACCCAGTTTTCCACAATCAGGAGGGGGAGGAGGGCATTCAAACCAAAGATTAAAAGAGTAAAGCCAAGTAAAAGTCATGCCTAAATTCTTCCAGCAGGAAATGGTCCATGTCGGAATCCAGCATGCAGATCTATTTCAATTCAGGCACCGTAGATGTCATCGTGTCTGCGATGTGCATCTGAATTGAGCCCATCCATTATTAAACACCCATGCATTTATCCTGGCCAGGGTTGCCAGCTGAGCTGGAGCCAATCCCAGCACGCATTAGGTGACAAGGCTGAGTACATCCAATCTACCACAGGATGAACTGATAGAAAGCGCCAGGTTTGGGCCCTTTGGGTGCTTCCATCGCCTCCTACATGCAGGTTTAGTGAACCGGAGACTAGAACGTTTCGCGTAAGTGTGAAAGTGAGTGTGAAGCAAGCCCCCACAGGTCCAATCTGAAAGGTTAAACCAGGCCTATTGCGGTTTCTTTTCTGAGATCTAATTTTCCCAAACATTAGCGTCACAAGTTTGTCAGCGATGCGGCCTTGCTGAGGGAGTGACTGTGATTCCTGTAAGTGTTTTCAAAACCACCTGCAGCTGCCAGATAATCTCCTTCCAGAGACAGCTGTGTAAATGTGCGTGCACGTGTTTGCCCCTTATCCATTCTTGCTTGTGTGCATGCATGTGCACTTGCGTGTGCCTTTGTGCGTGCGTCAGAGGATCCAGCTCACGCATTCCTCTTGGATGGAATCAGTGAGTCTCTTTGGAGAAGACCCTGCTGCCTGAACTATTGAGTGTATTAGGCGAAACAAGAGAAGAAAAAGAGAAAGTGAGACTAGCTTTTAGAGAAACGCTTGGTATTACGCCACACACACACACAAATATTTTGCTGGATCCTTAGACAATTTCCTCTGGTTCATACAGAAATCCTCAATAACCCAGGGACAGCAGTTGTTTGCCTATGACACATGTACAGGTGTACACCCCCACCGAGAACCCCCAGTCCTGATCCCTGGAGACGTCTCTTGGAAGCTACTTTCTGATCCCAGTTCTCAAACCAGCATTGGTCAGGCTCAGAGGTGGATTAAGGAGCTGGATCTCTGCTATTGCTCCGTGTGTGTGTGTGTGTGTGTGTGTGTGTGTGTGTGTGTGTGTCTGTGTGTGTGTGTGTGTGTGTCTGTGTGTGTGTGTGTCTGTGTGTGTGTCTCTGTGTCTCTGTGTGTCTGTCTGTCTGTGTTGTAACCCACTACACATCTTTCCAAATGTTCATAATGGAAGATTCAGCTTTAATTCTTTATGTCAACATCACCATTCACTGTTTGTATTATTTTCAGCTGACCTAGAAACATGACATCCAGCCTGAGGAAAGCCAAGGTAGTCTAATCCAATCAGTGCTGCAGTGCAAAGTAAACCCTGACCATTACTAAATATGCTGATATCGGTATTTGAAAGTAAAAGAAAAAGATGACGATTTATTAGCAAAATAAAACCACAAAAAAAAGCAAATATTACAGTAAATTCTGAAGGTAAACTTCACTGGAAATTAAATAAGTGTCACTAGCAACTATTGAAAAATAGTGTAATATATAAAAATGCCGCAAATTAAACTTTTTTTGATTTAGGTCTGGCAAATAAGTAATGAAAATGGCCCAACTCGAGAGGTGGCACCAAGCATGCATATGAAAATCACACTGCACGCAATTGGATAACACTACGACCAATCACAACAATCCATGGGGTGACGTATCCAGAGCCCCATACGCTTAGCTACCAGCGGAGCTAACTGGTAGATTAAACTCTTGCCATATCTGGTCGGCAAAACAACAAAAACGTCCTTCTTGCAAAGGAGCGATTTGAGCTCGTTCATCGTAGCGGCCGAAGCCGTTTCAAACAGCTGGTGTTCACCCGTAGCCATCTTGCAATGTTTACTAATGACTTTAATGTTGCAGACCTATTGTCATCTGTATAGCTCGCCTCTGGCCCGCCTATATCAGATACACCGATGGGATTGGTGCAGCTCGGCTACAAGGGCATAGTTAATGAGCATCATAACTGAATGCCAGAGTGACTCGCTGAGCAAATTCAAATTTGGTGTTCTGCTGTTTGAACTTTTTCAATGAAAACAGCTGCCTGTTAAGCTATGAGAGCAAAGATAGTGAACCAAAACATGCAGTTGAGAGCAGAGTCTAGCCTGTTCCTGAACCCAGCAGCATTAGCATAATGTTGGACACTCAGCAAATCTGAAAAGTCAACAGTCCTTTTTAACCATGAAGTGAACTTGTGAACTCTTGTCATCTTAAATTTGCCCCACAAAATGTTCTCTCTCCCCCTCCCCCTGTTCAACCCACACCCCCCTCCCATCCCATTCTGGCTTCCTACCTGGCGGTGACTCGCCAACATCAAACCACAGCACAGTAACCAATCCTCCTCCCAGGAGTGTTGCTCTTTGATCTCCATGTTGCCGCAGCTTACGAGTATCATATACACAGACAGAACCCAGAACAGGATTCTGCTTTTTTTTTTTTTTTTACAACCCTGTGAGAGACGTGATTCTTACAACATCAGTCTACAGTCCTGCATAATTCTGCTATAAAGAATATGAGCATTTTACCCTGTGTTTAACATCAAAATGGATTCCAGTAAGGTTAGAAAACATCATATGAGACTTGCGCGGCTGTATGTAACAGCATTACCTTATGTTATTTAACAACTTCAAATGCAGAGCCTGGTGTTCACACCTATTGCTTCTACCTTCTTTGACCCATTTCATTGATCAAATGGAAGCTGTAAATCAGCGGGTAATTGGCACCCGTTGATTTTTTAACTTGACCCCAACGCAGATACCACATGACCTCAAAGCAGAGTCGAACGGAGGAAGACGAATGGCGTCAAAAGATATATTCTGAACACTTTAAGTGCCGCCTAATGGTTCTCAGCTTGAGGTTCCTATGTTGTACATTACATCACCTAATTAATGTGAGCTAAACTATGCGGTGTGTTTGCTAATATGACAGCTTGACGACTGCTTTCACGAGAGAGAGCCAAGCAGCGCTGGGCGTGTCGGGTGGAAGGGCTCCAGCTGAATCCACGTCCAACTACTTATACAGTGACATTAAACTGCAACACAGTGGTGCTTATGTGATTTGTGTATGGGAGAGCTGCTTAAGTGTATAGTTTCTTTTGAAAGTTAAATAAAAAGCATGTATCCTAACCTAATAAAGAGCGGGAATCGTGACATCGTCACATAGGGCATTTTCACTTCGGATGATTCACGCCGCAAAAATGTTTTATAGGGCTCATCTTAAACACGCAGTTCAATTCAAAACAACTTCCATTTGGATGGAAAACATACTCATGCTTCTTGGAAGTGAATTACCTACTACCCCCTTCTCCCAAATACCCCCGTACCCCCTTTAAACTTCTTCTACTCCATGTCCCTTGACTTCCATTTCCCCCCCCTCTTCTCCCTCTCTGCACCCCAACGTTGTAAAGATTGCCACCATATGTTTCAGAGAGGGATCCTACAACAACCCTGGCTCCAGGGCCTCTGGCTGAGATACGTACATGCTGGGCCTCTCCAGGCTTAGTAACCTTGGCAACTTGCTCGGTAATTTACCTTTACATCAACATGGCACCAGGCCCACATCGCCCGGGGATCTCTGCTTTCTGTCTCTTCACCTCGTCCATACACCCCGCCCCCTCCCTGCCCATCGCTGATCCAAGTCTACCTGTCTCTCTATACTTCACCTGAAACTTCTTCCCTCCATCTCCACGTCCCTCCCCCACAGTGTTCCCCGTACAATAGAAGAAGATGAAAAAAAAAAAAATCCAATTTGATTCCAAATATGTGGACAAAGTGTTGACCTTACATAGAGTTTACTGTAAAGGCTTGTTGACAGTTAAAGGACAGAGAACAATGCTGCCATAGGCTAGAGTTACAGTAACATTTGCTCCAGCTGTGGCAGGAGATAAGTTTGTGTCCAGGGACAGGCCTACTGGTGGAAGCTTTATCTGTGGGTCCTCTTTCCCAGTCACTGAACATTAACATCGGTAATATTATAAAAAAAAGGAAAGAATTGGACCACTAGTTCACAGTTCAACATTTTGAATAATATATTTCTATAATAATAATAATAATATTTCTTTCCTGAAAATGTTCAATCCCTTAAATAAAGTACTACATTCTAGCATGCAGTTGTATTTAGACCTTGTATTCCTCGTGTGACGTACCCAACATGATCTTAGTATTAGTCTTACCATATCAGATACTAGCACTCGTTTCTTTGTAGTTTCTGAACAGTGAGTTTGGGATGTCAGTATATTATTATTATTATTATTATTATTATTATTATTATTATTATTATTATTATTATGTGATGGGCATTGTCTATGCGTCCTGTCCCGAGTCTCTCCAGATAACAGGGAAGAGATACGTCTGCCAGTTAGACTTCAGTACCAAGGAGAGTGTATGCAAGCAGGTCTCACAGCAGGGCAGACTGATCTCATGAAATGGTGTATGTATGACACGCCAATTCGTATGCCATTATTGCCGTGTTATCAAGACGCATACACTTTTTAGCGTGTTTATCAACGCCGTTTGGCCTCCATTGACTTACATTACCTTGCGATTGCGTGTGAATTGACGCCGTAGCGAGTGGTATAAAAGGGCGAAAATCCGCGTAGGGAGGTTGGTCAGAGTGGAGGATGGGTCAAACACAGGACTTTTACCCAGGAGACCGGGAGCGGGTCCCGCGTGTCACGTTCCCTCGTGTGACGTTTCCTTTCCATGTTTGTTCTTTTCCTAAACCCAACCCTGTTCTTCTTTTCCTAATCCCAACCGGTTCTTCTTTTCCTAAACCCAACCCGCATGTGATATTTCCTAAACCCAACCGTAGCCTCGCGATAACACGTAGCCTCGCGATAACACGCCACGTGGCTTTAGAAAGTGGCGTGTATATTTACGTTGTGACGTTGCAGACTGCCGTCTGCTGTATACTGCATAGACATACACGCGGATAGCTCAAAATGCGTACAGATAACACACCACTTGGCTTTAGGAAAGTGGCGTGTATGTTTGCGCAAAGTTATGATATCACGTTGAGCAGGGTCTTATCCGTCTTTAAGATTAGCAGAACAGTTTGAAGTCACAAACCCACTACACTAAACTGGCTTCTCCGTTACGGTCAATCTCATAAGCACTGATAAACACACAATCTTTTTCAGTTAGGTAACTGTGTGTTTCTCAGTGATGAAGTACACGCACACTTTATTTTTTTACATGCACACTTTATATCATGATCTCAAAGAGAGGTCGCTCAGTAAAAGCAAAGGATAATTTTTTGTTGAGGGATGCTAAAAATAATGAAAACACTCAATTAAAATGGGATGACACTTTTGCCTTAAGTATATGGGCAACACATGATCAAAAACATCTTTTACTTTCTTGTCTTTCATTCAGAAACAGTACAGCATGTGTGTTTCTGCAACATGAATGTCAACCGCAAGTATTGTATCATTGTGTGTGATGTAATCCCATGTGGGACTGAACATTTCAATGGTATGACTCAAAAAAAAGACAAAATTTATCCCTTCAGAAAGGCTGGAGCTGTATACAGCTGTGTCTTTGTGTGTTGTTATAGTGTGCGCTTGTGTGTAGATGTGTGTGTGTGTGTGTGTGTGTGTGTTATTGGGAGGTTTAAAATTGATTTTCCAAACTTGCATAGGGAACATCCAACAGTGCGATGTGGTGTTTTATAATAACTGGCATGGTTCCACTAAAAATAAAAAAATAAAAATCACATGTTAAATTGAGAGTAGCATTGCCAAAAAAACAAAACCAAATCTCAGATGGACAGGAGGTATATTTCATAGGAAAGATAATGTATCGCACATCCAAGAGGCCTCTTCCCCCCCCCCACTACAGTCTCACCCACCCCCCTACCTCCTAAACCGCTGCAGGGGAAGACTTCACCGCAGCAGATTTGACCAGCAAACAAAGCACAAGCATCATTTGTTCTTTTTATCCCACCAGCTCCTCCTGATGTGAACGATCCCATGTTCATTAAACAATAGCAGACGAGTTGTGTGTTTAATAAACGGTTAGCTGTGAATCACGCAGAATGAGTCAATGATAAAAGGTGAGTGTTGTGTTGCTTGCTACTTTATGCATGTTTTATTTTTTAGCAAGAATGTGTTGCTATAAATGTATTTGTACGTTTCCAAATGTGTGTGTGTGTGTGTGTCGTTTTAGTTCCTGGTTTGAATTAAAGACTTCCCAACACAATTGAAACAACACGTCGCTCCCAGCCAAAAGTGTGTAACACGTCTCTGCACTTGATTTGAACAACACACACGTGCACACGCGGCCATGGTACATTGGTTTTATATTTTACAGCTGATTGCAGTTACCTCTTGTTACTTTGCCCAAAAAGAACAAAGACCGAAAACTGAACTAAAGCACCTCATTAAACAACATTCAACATGTTACCTCTAATGTAGTCTCACTCAGGCTTTTTGCCATTTTCCTGCTTCAAACTCCATGTTACTCGCCAAATAAATCAAGTTGTGAAAGTGAAGGTCATTTGCACCGATTGGTTCAGTCCCAATCCAATAAATTGTGTCCTTTCTTGAGATCACTTGCTTATTACGTAAATGGGAGACTGTGGTAATGATTTTTCCACATAAGACAGCAAACTGTGGGTGGATACTGGGAGCTGAAAGATAAGGTACAGTGGGGGAAATAAGTATTTGACCCCTTGCTGATTTTGCAGGTTTGCCCACTTACAAAGAATGCAAAAATCTACAATTTTAATCATATGTACATTCTAACAGTGAAAGACAGAATCCCAAAGAAAATTCCAGAAAATCACATCATATGAATTTATTAAAATTGATAACCATCTGATGAGGAAAAACAAGTATTTGACCCCCTGGACAAACAGCATGTTAATATTTTGTAGAAAAGCCATTATTGGCCAGCACAGATGTCAAACGGTTTTTATAGTTGGTGACTGTGGGCCTGTACATGTTTCTTCTTGAGCAGGGGGACCTTGCGTGCGCTGCAGGATTTCAATCCATGACGGCGTAGTGTGTTACCAACCGTTTCTTTTGTAACTGTGGTCCCAGCTGCCTTCAGTTGATTCATCAGTTCCCCCCTTGTGGTTTTGGGATGATTCCTCACCGTTCGCATGATCAGGGACACCCCACGAGGCAAGATCTTGTGTGGAGGCCCAGACCGAGGGAGGTTGGCGGTGGTGTGGTGCTTCTTCCATTTCCTGATAACTGCACCAACAGTTGATCTTTTCTCTCCAAGTTGCTTTCCGATTCTCTTGTAGCCCATCCCAGCCTTGTGCAGATCAACAATCTTGTCCCTGATGTCCGTAGAAAGCTCTTTGGTCTTGCCCATGGTGGTGATGTTGGATGCTGGTTGTTTGGGTGTTGACAGGTGTCTTTTATACAGGTAACGAGGTGAGGCAGGTGTATTTGATGTAGATAATTGGTTCGGATTGGGGCTGTGTCTTAAAGAAAGACTAAATGGCTTGTAGGAGCCAGAATACTTGCTGTTTGTCCAGGGGGTCAAATACTTGTTTTTCCTCATCAGATGGTTATCAATTTTAATAAATTCATATGATGTGATTTTCTGGAATTTTCTTTGGGATTCTGTCTTTCACTGTTAGAATGTACATATGATTACAATTGTAGATTTTTGCATTCTTTGTAAGTGGGCAAACCTGCAAAATCAGCAAGGGGTCAAATACTTATTTCCCCCACTGTAACAACTAATCAGACAAAGAGATGAAGAAGACTTTACAGTAGTAAAGACAGTCCCATCAGCCTCAGCTGTATATTTGTCTTTAGTGCTACATAGCAAATGGGTAACACTTCAAAATTGGGACAAAACATGTAAGTAGTTACTAAGGAACTAAGTGAGGACCCACCTGATAAGTAATTAATTGTTAATGATTATATCCTTAACGAGGTATGATTCAAGGACTAGTAGATAATGATGAGTTACTAGAGAACAGAATAGAAGATACTGTATCAAGGAGTCTTTATGTAATGAATGGTTGATGCTAGAATGGATGGTCCAGAGATACAGGTGAAGGCATGACACGCCTCTGATTGGCTAGTAAATGTTGCCTTTGTTGGTTACGTTTGTTTAGGCAAGAGTGGGATTAGTTAAAAGGACAATTCCGGCGCAAAATGAACCTAGGGGTTAATAACACATGTGTACCGAGTGGACCGTTCTCTGGGATGTGTTTTTATGCTAATAAAATGGGTCTCTAGCTTGAAACAAGCTACCGCAAACTGCTGATTAGCTGAATAAAGCTATTGGTTGGGGCATGGGTGAAGTAAAAAGAAATCTCTATTTCTATATCACTATCAAGGCTCAAAATAGCACCACACTTCAACAGTAGCATAATGAGGGTCCCTACATGTTAAACCGAAGCAATGAGAACTTTGTGTACAGACGTTACACATACGTTCACGTATACAAGCAGGTGCCATGTTGGGAAAACAGTCATGACCAGTCGAACCACTAACGCCATGCAACCAGTAACCAGTAACATAGCTCATGCACGGCATTTGTCGTTCGACTGGTCATGACTGTTTTCTCAAGATGGCGCCTGCTTGTATATGTGAACTATACAATTATCGTTATCGTTGAAGTGTGGTGCTATTTTGAGCCTTGTTAGTGGTATAGAAATAGAGATTTCTTTTTACTTTACCCGTACCCCAACAATTAAAGCTAATCAGCGGTTTGCGGTCGCTTGTTAAAGCTAGAGACACATTTGATTAGCATGAAAACATATCCCAGAGAACGGTCGACTCTGTAATCATGTGTTATTAACCCCTAGGTTCATTTTGCGTCTAGCCCTTTGGCGTCATATTTAGACGCACTTGGTCGGGACGCTTGGCCACACTTTTTGATGCTCTGAGTCAGGAACTGACACGCGCCACAAGAACGGGACATGAGCCCTGGTGAAAGTTCTGTTTTGTTTGACCCATCCACCACCCCAACCAACCTCCTTATGTGGATTTACGGTCTTTTGCACTACTCAATACCATTGTCGCTCTTAATACTACATCATCTTACAGCTCTGCGGTCGAGCTGTTGCTACACTCGGTACGTTCCATACAGATCCTAAAGGGTGATTTTTGCATCAGTCTTTGACACTGAGAGCCACTGACCAAGCGTCAGTATTTTACAAGTTGGGAGTGACAAAGGGTTGGCAGAGTAGGGCAGGTCAAGCCTTTGTACGTCCGTCCCTCCAGACCATCCATTCTAGTATCAGCTGTAATGAATGGCAAGAACAGCCCGCAAGCTAGGAAAACCAAGACAACTACAATGTAGTTTTCTGCTGAAGTTATTGTTTCTTTATAAATGGGTAAATACAGAGAGTGAGTACTCGACTGTATACATCACTGTTTTATCTGTAAAGTCTTTGGCATATTTTTGTGGTTGTGTCAAGAAAAATGCTTTCTCGTACCGTTGACTCACTGTGCCGTAGCTGTAGCATTCCCAGCTGTTGGCACAAGTGCTCTTACTTTGTAATCCCCAGAGGCCACACTGAGGCTGCATTTTCATGTGACGTTCACTTGTCTTATAAAAAGGAAATTGCTCTACATATAAATGTTCTACTAAAATAAAAAATAAAATAATTTGGTGAACAACAGATAACCTACAGAAACGTTCTGCAGGAGTGGAAGGTGGAAGAGTTAGTTCTGTGTTTGAGCTTTGTATTTTCTGCGGCGACAGCCTGGTTAGGAATTTATGGCCATAAAAGAGAAATATTACAAATGCTCTCTCCCTACGGACTTTTCCAGGAGCACTCTTTCAGGAGGTCCAAGTTGACTAATCAAATTCACCATACAGATTTAAAGGGCATGCTGCTGTGAGGAAAAGTATGCAGAACTTTTGCGTGCAATACATTTATCACAAGGTGTCCGTGTAATTCATGCCTGCCGCAGCGAGAGTAATCTCTACAAGCTGCTTGTGGGAGGAGATCCGTGAAGCATGCATACGTGCTGCAATTTGTCAAACTGCACATCATTAGCAGCAACGCCTCGCATCATTAACTTTAATCAAGCACTCACACACTTAATTTCACTTAACATGCCATCCCTTCAAACCCGTCCTTTATCACTCTCCACTATCAGTTGCATGTCTTGGTGCTAACCACAACGTGGCCCCCATAAACCTGAGAGATTGGACGGGAGGTTGTGACGGGCAACCATCACCACCTCTGTTTATTCAATCTCAGAACCCCACTCCATACCTCTCTTCTTGTCTCCCAGGACTCGATCTTTGACTCCTTTAGGGAGGTCTGCACTTCTAGGAAAACCCCTCTGGGCCCAGCAAAGAGACACCATAAAAACAGAAAGCAGAACAGCACATGTACACCCACAGATAACCAACACACGTGTTGAAGCATACCAGTCCTCCCAGAGGATTCAGGATGTTTTGGCTGAACAAACACAAGCTTGTTTATGCTCTGAGGTAGCGGTCAGCAGTTTCGAGAGATTCAAAGAAACTTTTTTTGCTGTAAAAATGATTTTTGTGGAAGACAAACATGCGTGCTAAACCACATCAGACCCAAAAAGCCCTCCAAGGTGAATCTTTTTTTTATACTGGAAGTGTCCTTGTCAACATCTCGCCTAACACCATGTGCAGATTTGCGCAACTCGTGGTTTGGAGACCATGAGTTGGAGATTGATATCGGGTACTCTCCAAATGGTCCTTGCCCTGTGCTGCAGAAACATTACCCAACACACTCAAGGAGCCCCCATCCTCCCAGACCCAGAGCCCAGCAAGGCCAGACAAGCAGAGAAAACAACCAGCATCTGCGTTGGGAATGATCCACACAGCACAGAAAGAGAGGACAGAACGATCCGGGGACATCTGCAGAGGACATTCCGCAGAACATTACAACGAGAGAGAGGAGTGATGCAAGTGAGTTGTGGCTACAGAGGAATCCTGTAGAACAATAGCCAAGTCAACAACATTAACACAAGAACATAATGCACTTCCGTAGTATACACAGGCACCCACTCACTGCCACACTGATATCAAGAGGCAGCAAATCAGCTGGAGTGTGGTATGAATAAGCTGAGTCACTGTGATTGTAGCCAGAGATAAACTGTGGTTTATTTCCGGTAGAGTTATGTTCCTGGTAGTGAGCACGTGGGACGGGCCACACACCCACGCAGTGACCACCCACCTCTGTGTCTTTCGTCAGGACACTGAACATACAAGCTGCACGACTGCCTCCATGTCTTTGACCCTCTAACTGACGTTCTTACTGTTGATCAGGCTCAGACAGGTGTTGCTTGGACCTCCATGTCTCTGAGTCACATACACACACTTGACACTACTGTATATATCGGACTGCCAGAAGGTAAGTGCTGAGTGAGATACGACAGGTGACCATGATGTGACCCAATATGCCTACTGCCTCCTGGAGGCCCTCAGACAGAAATCATAAAGCTCTCTCTCCTCCCATCTGTCAGTCGGCCTGTCTGTCTGTCAGAGAGAAATGGAATCCGTTTGGCAGGCCATGACTGACTCAGTGGTGATTAATTTCATTTTCCTGGCATCATTATTTTGACCTGCAAAAATATTTCCTTCCACTTTCACTTCTAGTGTCACAAAAGTAGTTTTGAAACTGATCCTTGATCCTTGTATGGCAAGTATTATAATAGACTTGAGACTTGGACTCAAGTCAAACTAAAAAGAGACATTTTGCTGATTTAAATCCAGCTCTGTGTCATGGCAGTGTGGGCACTGTGTTAGGATGAACGGTGTTTGGCGGATCAAAGCAGCAGAGGTCTGCCAAGATCTGCCAAATGACGCGTCTCGGAGGTCCGCCGATGACTCCGTTTTGCATCATCCAGCGGATCTCAGAAGCCAAACACCGTTTACCTACTACCTACTATTACTATCTACCCACTGCCCACACAACATTGACACAGAGGGGTTTAAAATCAGCAAACTTGAGTGCTTGTTTCTTTTCAGATTTTTGGAGGCATAAAATACTTCTAAAAGATATCTTGATTTTTACTTGACAATTTGTTTATGAAGACTTGTGACTTGCCCCGAGAGTCTTAAAGTGATGGTTTGGAGTAATTTCACCCTAGGGTCCTTTACACCATGACCTCGAGCCAAACAACCCCCCAGAAGTTTTTTTCACCTGGGTCGAACATTGGACGAGTTAGCGTTATCAGCTGAATAGCTTAGCGCAGGGGCTAATGGATCCGAGAGTGCGTCTCTTAACATTACCCCACTAATAATGCCCGAAATGATACCAAACTTCTACACTAGTACAAATAGGTTATGTACTCATAAAACGATGGATTGACACACTCTCGGATCCATAAGCCCCTGCACTAAGCTATTCAGCTGATAACGCTAACTCGTCCAATGTTCGAACCAGGTGAAAAAAGCTTCTGGGGGGGTGTTTGGCTCGAGGTCATCGTGCAAAGGACCCTAGGGTAAAATTACTCCGAACCATCACTTTAAAAATAGTTCTAGGCCTGGATTTATCAAAACGTCTTGGAATTGCACTTAGGAGCCAACTTAGAGTACAAAAGTTCCTCATTGAAGGTTAAGACTAAGACACATTTATCAAGCAATTAAGGCGCCAATATACTTCATCAGAACTGCTTGTCCGTTGGTTAAACAACTTCGGAAACACTCCCCCCACACCTTTCTGACGTCGGGGTTGGGCGGGCTGCGTTTGAAATATCTGTAACACACCAAAAACAATCACATTCACGCTCACTTCACACCGTGATTGGCCAGCTGTGCCAAAGTGAGAAAGGAAGCAGGGTTTGAACTGCAGGAGAGACCGTCTGAAAAGTATATCCCCATATTTAAATGATATTGTGTCTCGCCCCTCACTATGACAGGCGGCTTTTCATCTCGCCTTTGAGTGTGGCCATTTGGATTAGCTATAAACAATTTTGATTTTGAACGGTTGGACAACATATCGTACATACTAGATTTTTTCTCACATTATCCCTCCAGCTTGTAAGTAGTCACATGTATTTTCTGTACATGAATAACCAGACAAGGATTTTCCCTACATCTACCTCACTGTTCATTCTCTGACAATCTTTACATCTATACATTATTCAAGAAAGGCCTGTATGGTTTTAAATTTTCTGTATAATCTCCAGTAGCAATCAACACAACAGAAATATCTACAGCATATGGTCTTTATAAAAAAGGTACAGACCATATAGATAGTCATTAAAATATAACATGGCCTAAATAAAGACAAAAAAAATGAACTGAAACGTGGTGGAAGGTATGCTGTTGTTAGAGGAGGAACACCAACAAAAACTCTTTAGTGGAATCTAGTATCACTTCGACGTATAGAATAAGAGAATGCAAAAAAAGGAGGTGTATCTAACAAAAAGTATATTTTTAGTTTTTAGTATTATTTGTTCTCGCTTATATTAAAAATTTCGTTTTTGGCATGCTAACCCTGGGTACAGGATGTAAGCCGTGAAAAGCCACAGTAAATTCACACACACTCATGTACACGAAGCAAGGCAAAGAGCTGTATTCCAGACAACAGGATGATTTATGTGGCGGCTGTAAATGTACCCGCACCACACACATCAAGCATGACTCACAAAATTCTTTGACGGAAAAAAACCGAAGGAGACATGAGAAGGACGTTGTCGGCCATCAAGGGAGAGGAGAGGAAGAGGATGTTGCCCGGGACCCCCGCTAGTCCCCTGGCACAGCCATCAAACCTTCTCGCTTTGCCAGGAACTCTGTGATAGCCTTTATTGGTCATCTCATCCCCATGTCCCCTTTCACTATAAATAACCCTCTCTATGAGTCTATTGTTCCTGGAAGGACCTTCCCATGCACCCTTCCTCACCGACATGTAGGGAAGACCACACTTTCACCTCATTGACTGGCCGTGTGTTTGTGAGCTGGAGCGACAGCGTGTCTGCACTGCAGGTGGGAGCCTGGAAGTGGGTCTGAGTGGAGGATTTAGGAGGTAGTGTGAGACAGGACGGGGGACACAGTCTGCTCGACAGGATGCTTCCAGCCGGGGTCAGGTGGATGATGTTACTGTGTGCAGTTTACAGCACAACTGATAGCTGTCATAACATAGCACTGTTACCGGAACCTCTTCTGCCTTTTGCAACATACATCTCCTTCTAACTCCCTCTCTCTTTCTTTACGATTGCCAAATGTATACAGCCAAAGAGTGCTGAGGCTTCAGACTTGGTTTTCCCATTAGTCCTAACGGTAGGTCTGAAAAAAAAACAGGCCTTCCATTAGTTTTTGTTCAGGGCTGCCAGTGGCTCCTCAGTTGTTACATGATGTAATTCTAATGGCATCCACCAGATGGGGTGTTGTGACCCCTTGGGATTTAGTGCATTGTTTGAGAAAAAGGTGTTATTAGGGGCTTGATAGATCTACCATATCATCCAGGCTCAATATGAAATATAAAAAACAGCAGAGATAAGTCAGTGTGATACCTGCTCTTTCCAATTCTCACAAAGCACACACTGACAATATCGTTTTTTTTTTTTTTTTTCCTGAAGCTGGAAGTGCTTTGTGGTGGATCTGACAACATTATGAGGAATCCAAATTACTGCCACATTTATTATAATTATCCTAACCCACCCACTCCTTCCTCTGCCTCTCTCTGTCTCTGTTCAGAGAACTGTGATTGAACCCTGTCTCATAGGCCTGCTCTGATTTGTTCAGATGCACTGGTGGTGGTGGTGTTGTTTGTATGTGGATGGAGCCCCGGTCCAACCGGAGTCTTAGAGGTTCTCAAAAACACTTTTAAGAGCCCCAGTCTGTCTCCTCTTGACTCCTCACGGTATGCGGATGGAGGCCGGGACGAGGCTGGCTTCGGGCTGCGGTGTTTGTGGGAACCAGAATCCTGCCAACAACTATGAGACGTTCCACTGTCAAAGAATGCAGTGGAAGCATGTTTGTGTTTATACAATCTCAGCATGTGTGTGCGCGTATTTGCGAGTGAGACTATAGCATGTCTGATGTGTGTGCATGTATTATGTGAGTCACAATGCGGGTAGGAGTGCTTAATTTCAGGCCTGCATGTACATAGTGTGTTCTTGTGTGATAGTGAGCTTATAGCACTGGGTTTATAGCATGTGGTTCCCCCTGTGTCAATCAATCTGAGGCTTTTATTCTGACAGCCTTGGAGTCATGAGCCTATTAGCCACTGCAATCAAACTGAGGATCCTAACTCATCTCTAACACAGTGCCCCTGCTGGGGCCTCAATTTGGGACCATAAAACATGGTGTACCCAAAATCTATAATGATGTCATGAGAACAGCGACATCAAATGAGGCAAGTGTCAAAAGTGTTTATTTCACTACTGAAATACTACACGAAAACAGCTTGAACTTGCATGAACTGATTTTTTTTGGCCACTTAGGGGAAACAGAAAACAGACTGTAAACACACTTGTTAGCAAACAGTTACTTATTTACACATCACATTGCATTTATTTTGATTTGTGTTTTCTGGCCACCTGGTGAATGTAAATCCAATATTCACTCTCCTTTTAGCTCTGGTCCGATCTATGCCAACTCCTGACAAATATATCAGACTCTTTAGCTGCTAAATGCTTCACTATGTTCACCAAGTACTCGCTAACTTTGTCTGTATGTACAGTGGATTTTTTTTAGAGCTTTTTCCCCCCTAAATCAGCTTTCTGCTGTGCCGAGAAACAATGCAGTTGAGAGCAGCGAGAGCAGCAAGAGTAGTCTCGCGTTGCCGGACCTATCTACATGGCACTGTGTCAGCGCTGGAGTAGTGGTCTGGCTGCATGAGTTCACATTCTGGTATCGATGGGGTGATGTGTCGAAGTCTGTTCCTCCCTGTTTGGGGGAGCAGATCTCGACAGGGGAACATACAACAGTGGGGGGAAACATTTTGTATTTCTTTTAACCAATCATAATGGTCTTGGGGGGCGCTAAGCCCCAGATGCAGCAGCGGTGCCCTTGCAGAATAGATAGAGATATCGGAAAAAGGAGAAGAATGCCCAATGTCAGGCGTGTGAGTGGACCAAAACACTAAAGTTGCTGGCGATAAAACCAAAGCAAGTTAAATGGTGCTGTAGAGGCTAAGCCCAAGTTTTAAGCCCCCCAGGTGCTGTTTCACGGGTAGAGTAATTGGCCCAATCCAAAAGTCCGGACTCACAGACTCACGGACTTTGGTGCCCGTTCTTGCAAAATTCGTAATTCGAATTTCAAAGGGCGCGAGGGTTTGAGTACACACTTACCGAGCCCTTTCCGTGAGTCTGCATCGATGCAGACTTCACCAAAGGGAGTTACCCACAGTTCAAAGCGTTGTGACGTTTATCGCGGACACCATAAACAACAACATAAACAACAGCACGACACACGACCCCGGAATACAGACCGACCTGGTGTCCAGCTTGTAAAACAAGAGTTTGAAAAAATTTGGAATCGGGCAGCCGTCTCCTGTGCCTTGGCTGTGTAGAAAGCAACAAACTTAAAATTAAAAAATTTTTATTAAACGTCGCCAAGGTAACATGGGATCTTGTGAAGTGCTGTCCCAATCCCATTTATACCTATCTGAGCCCATGTGGCCTCACACACTCACTCACTTAGCACCTGAGATCAATTAAGCCTGTGAGTCTTTAGTCCCCAGGGCTCACTTTGGGATTGGGCTACTGATGCACTGTTTACCTTTTTGATCAATGAAAGACCAAGTCATATTTGCAGTTAAAACCATTGGTTCCATTTATTTTGGGGCGGGATTTTAGTTAAGGTTTACAGACAAATCACTGCTTGTGTGTGTGCCTGTGTAGTGTTGTGGTGTTGGTGTGCGTGTGCGTGTGGTCAAAAATTGAAAACCAAAGATTGGTCCCCATTTATACCAAGGGCACTAATTGGCTCTAACAGACGCTAAAGATCTATGCAGAGCTGAGCGGAAAAAAGCAGTCGGTGATAATTCTCTTTGTTACCAGTAAACGATTGATCCAGGGTAAATATAAAAATATAGATTATAGTAGCTTTAACTTAAACACATGCCTCTCAATACATCCACAAAGCCCTTTTGCACTTCATGGTTTAAGAGTTAATCGGATTTTGCCCTGGAGGCACCAAACACATCTGCCAGTGGAAATTCCACCCGTGTTTGGTAACACATGGGGTAACACTGGCCACGTCTATTGATGTGTGCTTGTGTAATCAGCTGATCAAAGTCAAAGCTAGATGGAGAAAAGGTGTGAGTGTTTAATGGCCTATTATTAATATGAATTTCCGAGGTAAGGGGAAGCATGACGTTGTGCAGCGTGTGTCAGGTTGTGAATTAGAACTGTGTAGGTCTGGAGTCTCGACATGAAAGCAGTCAAAACAAGGAAAGTGTTGTCACAAACGTGTTCAGTCTGGAAGAGGCTCCAGACACACAGAAATACAGTGACTTTTGCTGATCAGTGAGTCAGTGGTAGATTCATATCCTGTCTGATGCCAGTCCACAAATAAATGGTGTGCAGCGAATAGCCTGAGGGGGCATTCAGGATCACAAACATATTGAAGATAGAACCATATTCCACATGTTCTTATGGATAAATAAAACATGTGCGTCTCATTTCCTAGAACACAGGAAACAGGAAGTTCGAGACGGGAAGAGAGTGTGATGGCCTTCATTCCGCCTCGAGTCCCTCGATCTTAAAGCTAAAAAGTGTTTCAATGTTGTGAGCGGATCCAAAAATAATGTGTGTTTCTCATTTTCCTTTTACATGTGTATCTAGCTCAAGGACTGCTTGAAAATAAAATTCAATAACCCAAAATGTAATTTAGATAATCCCTAAGGGAAAAAAAAAAATCTCATCTGTTCCACATTTTAATCCAGTTGTTCCATAACTATCCAATGTCTTTTACCAGGATTTGATTTAAAATGTACTAGGTAAACAGGAAATGTGTGTTCCACTCCCTCAGGAAGAGATAATCACTCATTTTTTGCAATTCATTATTCCACCCACACGATCCTTAAAACTTGCATCTATCCACTCCTGGACTATAGAAAAATGTCTGCATGTAAATTAATCTAGTATAACCTGCTTAGATCCCACTCATTTTCTTTATAAGATTTTTTTTGGGGGGCTTTTCCACCTTTATTTGACAGGACAGCTAGGTGAGAAAGGGGAGAGAGAGAGAGGGGGAAGACATGCAGGAAATCGTCACTGGTTTGATTTGAACCCTAGACCTCTGCATCGAGGCAGAGTATATGTGCGCCTGCTCTACCCACTGAACCAACCCGGCCACTAATTTTCTCATTTAAAAAGGTCCCATGACATGGTGCTCTTTGGATGCTTTTATATAGACCTTAGTGGTCCCCTAATACTGTATCTGAATTCTCTTTTATATAGACCTTAGTGGTCCCCTAATACTGTATCTGAAGTTTCGTTTATATATACACCTTAGTGGTCTCCTAATACTGTATCTGAAGTCTCTTTTATATAGGCCTTAGTGGTCCCCTAATACTGTATCTGAAGTCTCTTTTATATAGACCTTAGTGGTCCCCTAATACTGTATCTGAAGTCTCTTTTATATAGACCTTAGTGGTCCCCTAATACTGTATCTGAAGTCTCTTTGTATATAGACCTTAGTGGTCCCCTAATACTGTATCTGAAGTCTCTTTTATATAGACCTTAGTGGTCCCCTATTACTGTATCTGAAGTCTCTTTTATATAGACCTTAGTGGTCCCCTATTACTGTATCTGAAGTCTCTTTTATATAGACCTTAGTGGTCCCCTAATAAACCTCTTCTGATAAAACCTCTTCTGAAAAAACCCACCCTCGATCCTGAGGTCTTAGCAAACTATAAACCTATATCTAACCTTCCCTTTCTCTCCAAGATCCTTGAGAAAGTAGTTGCTAATCAGTTATGTGATTTTCTCCATAGCAACAGCTTATTTGAAGACTTTCAATCAGGATTTAGAAAGCACCATAGCACAGAGACGGCACTGGTGAAAATTACTAACAACGTTCTAACTGCTGCAGACAAAGGACTTGTCTCCATACTTGTTTTATTAGATCTTAGTGCTGCTTTTGACACTATTGACCATACAATCCTGTTACAGAGATTAGAACACTTAGTCGGAATTAAAGGAATTGCACTAAGCTGGTTTAAGTCTTATTTCTCTGATCGATCTAATTTTGTTAATGTTAATGATAAATCCTCTGAGTACGCGAAAGTTGAACATGGCGTTCCACAAGGCTCAGTGCTTGGACCAATTTTATTCTCCTTATATATGCTTCCTCTTGGTAATATCATTAGGAAACACTCAATTAACTATCACTGCTATGCGGACGACACCCAATTATACTTGTCAATCAAACCAGACGAAACAAGTCAGTTAGCTAAACTTCAAGCATGTATTAAAGATATAAAATCCTGGATGACCTATAATTTTCTGATGTTAAACTGTAACAAAACTGAAGTTATTGTGCTGGGCCCTAAACACCTCCGAACTTCATTATCTAAAGATATAGCTACTCTGGATGGTGTTGTCCTGGCCTCCAGCACTACTGTCAGAAATCTAGGAGTTATTTTTGATCAGGATATATCCTTTAACGCCCATCTAAAACAATCATCGAGAACAGCCTTTTTTCATCTTCGTAACATTGCCAAAATTAGGAATATCCTGTCTCAAATGATGCTGAAAAACTAGTCCATGCATTCGTTACTTCCAGGCTGGACTATTGTAATTCCCTACTGTCAGGTTGCTCAAATAAGTCCCTTAAGACTTTCCAGCTGATCCAGAATGCTGTTCTGACGAGAACTAAGAAAAGAGATCAGATTTCTCCTGTTTTAGCTTCTCTGCATTGGCTTCCTGTAAAATACAGGATTGACTTTAAAGTCCTTCTCCTGACCTACAAAGCCCTAAATGGTCAAGCACCATCCTATCTAGAACAGCTCTTAGTACCTTATTGTCCCACTAGAGCACTGCGCTCCCAGAATGCAGAGTTACTTGTGGTTCCTAGAGTCTCCAAAAGTAGAATGGGAGCAAGAGCCTTCAGCTACCAGGCTCCTTTCCTGTGGAACCAGCTCCCAGTCTGGGTTAGGGGGCAGACACCATCACCTCATTTAACAATAAGCAGAAAACTCTCCTCTTTGATAAAGCTTATAGTTAAGAAGTGAGGAGTTGCAGCATCCGCCTAACCCGGCCCACCTGCTTCTCTTTGTAGTCATCAGATTTATTGATCATATAATCAATAATATAGTGAGAGTAGAGGGAGGCAGGCCAGTACAGCCTCTCATCAATGTTTTCATTCGTTTCCTTTTGTATGCATCCTGTCCCAGAACTGCTTGTTACTAACCTAGCTCTGGGGAGTTTACTCCCCGGAGTCCTTATGTTTCTTCTTCGCAGAGCCATGCTCTGCGATTCCCTTCAACGCCCGGCCGCGTCCTGCTGCGTCTGCTACATCCACCCGTGCTCTGCAGCGCCACGTTTCATCCCACAACGTCCTGCTGTGACATGAACTACAACGACTACCTTCAAAGTCACTGTTCCACTATCTTCAATGCGACTATTATCGCCATCACACCCCCAACCGGCCCCGTCAGACACCGCCTACCAAGAGTCTGGGTCTGCCGAGGTTTCTTCCTAAAAGGGAGTTTTTCCTTGCCACTGTTGCAATAGCCACTGCTTGCTCTTGAGGGAATTACTGTAATTGTTGGGGCTTTGTAAATTATAGAGTGTGGTCTAGACCTACTCTATCTGTAAAGTGTCTCGAGATAACTCTGTTATGATTTGAT
The DNA here is from genome assembly GCF_004354835.1 of Perca flavescens. Lineage (NCBI taxonomy): Eukaryota > Metazoa > Chordata > Actinopteri > Perciformes > Percidae > Perca > Perca flavescens. The sequence continues at coordinate 4,056,088 of NC_041339.1, forward strand.
ACTATAAATAAAATTGAATTGAAAATTGAATTGAAATTGAATAGAATAATACTGTATCTGAAGTCTCTTTCCCGAAATTCAGCCTTGGTGCAGAATTACAGCCACTAGAGCCAGTCCCACAATTAGCTTTCCTTAGGATGTGCCATTTCTGTGTCTGTAGCTATTGAGGAGGAGAGAGGGGGGGCAAGGTGGAGGGTGGGGGTGTGGTCTTGACCAACTGCCATTTTGGGTAGGATACCCAGGGCTCGGTTTACACCTATCACCTTTTCTAGCCACTGGGGGACCATAGGCAGGCTGGGGGAACTCATATTAATGTTAAAAAAAACAAACACATAAAGTGAAATTGTCATGCCATGGGACCTTTAACTAAATGTAACCTCTCCTCTCCTACTATATTTCCAATTCCTTCCGCTCTTCTATTATTGTTCACCTGGTGTGAAATGCACCAACACTCTCAAAACTCTCTCTCATTTAGTATGAGGGGAGCGGTGTAAGGGAGTGGACGGGGTGAGTGACAGCCTTTCGTGTAAGGTCTGACGCACCGAGCGCTCCTTTCCGGCACTCACTGAGAGCAGGGTCACAGGTCAGAATGAGCTATTCTTTTCATTTACCCCCCCGTCTGTCTGTGTTGTCTTTCTCTCCAACTACAATATTTGTAATGAAATTTCTTGCTGATTGTAGCCGGCACTATAACTCCCACTGATGCCCTTTTGATCTCTGATGGACGTCCTGTTCATGATATTACCACAGCGCCTTTACCTGCCCTCCATCTGAACTCATCTCTCCTTCCTTCATATCCTCTCATCATTGCTCATCTCACTCTTGCCTACCCTCCCGACGTCATCTCTATAATTTCCAGGAAGTGCATATGAAATACCAGAAGCAATTTTCCCCTCTGGCTGAAGATTAATTTCTTCATAAATAATAATAAAATGGAGTGGAATTTTCAATCTCGCTCAGCGGTCTTGGGCGTGAAAGAGGAGGAGGGAGGTGACCTTTGACACAAACCTTTGCCAGCTAATTAAAAAAGATAACAAGGGAGGCGGCTGACAACATAATAGGATTTCATAAATTCATGAGATTTTGAGAGGTTGATGGCCAGCCTTTCATTGTTCGCTGACAGGGAATCTATTTTCAATGATGTTCCACTCTTGTGCATCAGGACCATGAAGAAATAATTGAACACTTTGGGAAATACGCTTAGTTCGCTTTCTTTCCAAAACAGAAACCGAGGGTAACTTCTATAATGTCCCAGTCCAAAGGTAACAAAATCTACAAACCAGCACCTTTAACGCTCACTAATTAATACATTATATATTTTTATCTACTCTGTTCAAATCCCTTAAGACCGAGTCCAGCCCCTTTCAGACATGAGAGTTATTCAATCTTATCTTCCAATTCTTGGCAAAAAGCAAATTCGCAATTAACTATTCATCTATCTAATAAAGCGAGACGTATCTCTATGTGTGTCTGTGTTTGGGGGCGTGTTTTTTTTTTGGAGGGGGGAGGGGGGGAAGGTAACTTGCCAGCATACGCAGACGCCACATGCAGAACGCTTTACAACAGCATTTGACTCTTTTCCTGCTTCCAACGTTAGCTACAGGATTGCTGGCTATGAGTAGTGTTGTTTTTGGCGGCCTGTTTTAATTTGAGTTTTAGTCTAGTCTTTGTGTCAAGCTGTCAGTTTAATTTTTATTAGTTTTGGGCACGTTCATACTCTTTTTAGTCAACTATAAGTCTGAGCATTTTAGTCTTATTTTAGTCAGAATTATCCATGATTTAGTCTAGTTTTAGTCAATGAAAATTGTATTTTAGTCTCTCTTTAGTAATGCAATTCTATTTAATCCAGTCAATATAGTATAAGTACCTAGTAGTATAGACGAAACCAAAATGTTGGCCAACAAGAGATGCTTAGTACACACGGAGTCAGTCAGATAGGAACTAAGAACACACACACACACACACACACACACTTGAGTTGATTAACGCAGATATGTGCTGATTAGCTCTCATAACGGGCCAGATGGGTAGCGCACTGCCATGAGTCCATGAGGCTAATGTTTGATTACTCTACATTATAATTGTGATATTTTGGGACAAAATTCTGAATCTGCCACGTTCTCCATCAGGTAAACACAGTAGTACAATGTCTTCCTCTGATGTAGAAGTACACTCCTTCTGTAAGTCATTTTGGGGTACAAGTTAGTTTTGGAGAATTCTACAAGCAGCAATACCACAGGCCAAGCAATCGGCCCGTTCCAAACGGGCACATTTTCAACGGGCACTGCACTAGTTTAATTAGAAAAGAAATACGGACATTTCTGGCAAGGAAGAGTATGATGAAACCTCACCACGCACTTCAATCAGTGGAGTGTAACATGAGTGTGTCCATGCTTACGTATGTGCGTGACGATTTAGCTTATATGCATCAGTGACGTCATTTGCGAGAGGCTATGTCAAGTTACCAGCCCTATGGGGAACTCTGCCACATAAAATATACTACACACATAGCTCACAGTACAGTACACACAGTTGTATTACACTCACAGCTCTAAATATGGGCTCCGGAGGAGTGCACACAAGCACATACTGTATGTATACTAGGGCTGCACAACATATCAGGTTTTTTTTTTATCGTCATCGCAATATCAACTGGCGCAATACATACATGCGACACATGCGACACTCTCCGAGATGTTTGCTAGTTGGAAGAAAATCTCAGCAGAAAACTGCACTTTAAGATGTAACGGTCACTTTTTTTAGTGTTGCTTTGTTGTTACTTTCTTTTTTTTTAAGATAATTTTTGCCCATTTTCAGGCCTTTATTGACAGGACAGCTGAAGAAATGAAAGGGGAGAGAGGGGGGGAATGACATGCAGCAAAGGGCCGCAGGTCGGAGTCTAACCAGAGCCTGCTGCGCTGAGGAGTAAACCTCTATATATGGGCGCCTGCTCTACCAACTGAGCTGTCCAGGCGTGCCTTCAATTTCAATTCAATGTTCAATTTGTTCAATAAAAGAATGTTGAGAATTATTTCTTTTCATTTGTTTTAAATATAACAAGCAATTTGTTGTATTTTAGCTGAATACTGAAAGCAGGTCCCATGGCATGAAAATTTCACTTTATGAGGTTTTTTAACATTAATATGAGTTCCCCCAGCCTGCCTATGGTCCCCCAGTGGCTAGAAATGGCAATAGGTGTAAACCGAGCCCTGGGTATCCTGCTCTGCCTTTGAGAAAATAAAAGCTCAGATGGGCCGATCTGGAATCTTCTCCTTATGAGGTCATAAGGAGCAAGGTTACCTCCCCTTTCTCTGCTTTGCCCACCCATGAGAGAGACATCATGGCCTTCAAACGAGCAAAGTGGCAGTTGGTCAAGGCCACATCCCCACCCTCCACCTTGCCCCCCCCTCCTCAATTGCTACAGACACAGAAATGGCACATCCTAAGGAAAGCTCATTGTGGGACTGGCTCTAGTGGCTGTAATTCTGCACCAAAGCTGAATTTCGGGAAAGAGACTTCAGATACAGTATTAGGGGACCACTAAGGTCTATATAAAAGAGACTTCAGATACAGTATTAGGGGACCACTAAGGTCTATATAAAAGAGACTTCACATACAGTATTAGGGGACCACTAAGGCTTATATAAAAGAGACTTCAGATACAGTATTAGGGGACCACTAAGGTCTATATAAAAGAGACTTCAGATACAGTATTAGGGGACCACTAAGGTCTATATAAAAGAGACTTCAGATACAGTATTAGGGGACCACTAAGGCCTATATAAAAGAGACTTCAGATACAGTATTAGGGGACCACTAAGGTCTATATAAAAGAGACTTCAGATACAGTATTAGGGGACCACTAAGGTCTATATAAAAGAGACTTCAGATACAGTATTAGGGGACCACTAAGGTTTATATAAAAGAGACTTCAGATACAGTATTAGGGGATCACTAAGGTCTATATAAAAGAGACTTCAGATACAGTATTAGGGGACCACTAAGGTCTATATAAAAGAGACTTCAGATACAGTATTAGGGGACCACTAAGGTCTATATAAAAGCATCCAAAGAGCACCATGTCCAGGACCTTTAATATTTGTTTTATTTATCGCAAGTAATATCGTTGACGCAATATTCAATATTCAATCTATCGCATATCTCCTCATATCGTGCAGCCTCATCACCTGTTCATCAGTAAACATGTGTCAGTTTGGAGCTTGATTTGTAGTTCTTTTGGTTGACTTATGTGTTCTTGTGCACAGCATGCCAACCTCATTCTTTCTCCACCGCCTGATGCCCGCTCGTCTGTATCAAATCACCCCGTCTCCTTCTCCTCGTCTTTGCTATCCTTTTTCAGCCTCCCCCCCTCTCTTTATTCACACAGGAATGTGTGATATGTGGATCAGCAGACGGGGGGGGGGGCGTGTAATATTCCCGCTGAGCTCCAGAGAGAAGGCCGGACGAGGGAGAGGTGGTGAAAAACAACCCCGCTGCCACATCCACTCACGCATCCTTCATCGCCTCTCTTTCTCTCTCTCTCTCTCTCTCTCTCGGCGAGCCAACGACCATCGCACACCTGACCTACTTTCACGGCCTTTCCCCTCTATGCCAGCGAACTGTCGTGCATGTGTACGGTATATCTGGCAGGGAACGTGAAACAGGATCACGGATCACATTTGGTACTCAGAAATCGGTGCATCTGGATTTTCCTTTTTGCCATAGAAAAAAAAAAAAAAAAAAACTTCAGAAGCCACGTTTGCCTCTGGGAATGTATTCTCCTGCACAGCATTTATTTCATCCCCGAAATCTGTTTAATATTGGGAAATGATGTGTTTGTGATTTATAGGAAGATAACTTAAGACATGGATTTAGGAAAAAAAGGATTTAGAGTGACAAAGGGAGAAGGAGAATGCTAAGGAGGAGCATGCATAAGGAGTATTGCATAAAAAGGTCTGTCGTTTGGGTTACTGATGATAAGAACACGACAGGAGGAGAGCGGCACTGTGCAGCGAGTGCAAGCAGACTTACCGTGTAGGCCTTGCAGTCCCAGACTGAGAGAGAGAGAGAAAGAGAAAAAGTAAAAGGAGGGGGACGATGGAGGTAGAAAGAGAAATCACTGCAGGGTTTTTTGCAGCAGCGCAGATAAAGTAGTGAGAGGGCAAAGGAGTAAAAGAGACAAAGACCTGCCGAGCGTTGGGTCCAGCTGACCAGCACAGCATGCGTTTCTGATAAATTACCACTCACCTCTGAAACACATCTCACATATTTGAGCCGTACATGGACATAGTGAGATGGTGTCTGATACGCACCTTAAGTCCGAGCAGAAGTTACAGAGCGGTTTCACATGTTCTTTTCTTGTGAGATGCAGACAGTTTGTTTTTGGAGTTACAGCCTGTTTTTATTTTTATTTTTTTTACTTCAAGCTGTGCCAAAAACACATATCTACTACAACGCGGTCATCACGTGTACTCATTTCCCCAACCGATTCTGGAGAGGCTCCTCTGAATGTAAACAAGTTAAAAAGGAGGACGGGAGATGCTAATGTAGTCACTTCAACCCACTGTGTTGTCTTCGGGGTCAAATTAGACCCGTTTTTCAAAATGTCTATATCACAAATATGGGTTTCCTCTTAACTACCTCATTTTAATTACCCAAAAATAACACGGATGATTCCACACATTGCGCTTCGCAAGTACAAGAAGAAGAAGATAGGATCTCTACTTTCATTGACTTTTGGGTGTTTTATAAAAAAAGAAAATTGGCATTTGAAAACATAAAAAACAAAAAGTTTCAAAACCAGACTGAACGTTGACGTATAACCTTCTGTAATTATCCTTCCTTTAATAGGAGTCTAAATCATTCATAATGTCTGCTTTTTTTAACGCAAGAATTAGGTGTAATTTCCTACAAATGAGGTTTATTGACCATGAATTCCAAAAATATAGTAAATGTAAAACTGGTAATAAGTTGGTGTTAGTGGTGTTTATACATGGTAGTTAAAAGAAGTGTTAAACGATAAAAAAAAAAAAAAAAAAAAAAAAACATTAAAAAAAAGAGCCAAAAGTGTCAATAAAAGAGACGACATGTACGTGGCCGAATGGAAGACAACACAAGGGTTAACCGTTTAGCTGTGAAATTTGACCAAAATGAGGTGAACGTTCACACAGATGAAGAGGTAAACGAAAAGCAGGGTAGCTTTGTGTAATGAATTGGCCGAGCAACCAAAACAGGCCTGATCCACAACTCATCCTCTTATTTTCCAGGCTCCCCCTTATCTCTGACCACTGACCACAGAAATGATTTAGACGTGATAACTCACATGAATCATGGCCCTGAGGTTTATACTTAAGCTGATAAGCATTGAAATAAACCAAACTCAGAGAGAGTTTATAAAAAAGACTCCATGCACTTTATAAATATCTCTATGCACTTTATGAGAGGCTCTAGGCACTTTACACTTAAGCTTGGTTTGCACATTTTGTTTTATTAGTTATATTTATGTAATTCTTGTATGGTTTATATTTATGTCAGGTAGCCTACTGTATGTTTAAATGTATAAATTGTAATTTGTAAAAACTTAATAAAGCTCTTTAAAAAAAAAAAAAAAGACAGGGGCAGAGCTCTTTCACCACAACACTTGACACATTAAATACACGGGAGGTTTATTGGATGGATGTGTTGCAGTAGCTACAGGGCAGGCCTCTCTGTTTGTTCTGTTTCTGCTTTTACGAAATAATTGGGTTCAGGGGATGAATATATGAAGAGTTACAGTGGTGCTCATAAGTTTATGAACCCATGCTAAAGTTGACTAAAAAGAGGAATAAAAAAAAAAAAAATCATCTTTTGGAAATTGATCTTAATGCCTTAACAATAAAAAAAAAAGGAAAAATCCAACCTTTAAGGACACCAGTTTTCTTTGTGAATGAATAATGTATCGTAAATAAATACATTTTCTACCTTTAAATACAGGGGGCAGAAGTCAGTACACCCCTATGTCAGGCACGGTGTTATGGGTGGGCCTGACAGGCCTAGGCCCACCCACTTTTCAACAGGCCCACCCAAAACATTTCCTCAAAAAAGATTAATTAATTAATATATTATAATTTGGTGCAGAATTATTAAAAATCGGCAAATAATCTCATAATTTGTGCTAAATCCGGTCACTTCTTCTGCTGAGTTTAATTGTGTAGGACCGCCAGAGGATAACAGTAAGGTATGTGGCTACTCTGCCTGTATTGTATTATGTCATTATATGAGATATATGGATTAAAATAATCAATTCATAACCCGCTACAGAAGCTGCAGGCGCAGTTCTATTTCTATAACAGCTTGTTACTGTTGTCAAGTTGTTGTTCCCTCATGGTTTTCTCTTGTTATGGCCAATAATGCTTTAGGGCTTAATGTGATTTATTTATTTTTGTTAAACATGTTTTTAACATGAATCATCACACTAAAGTAAGGAAATAACTTGAGTCTTGTCTTTCATGACAGATGACGTTGTCAATGAACAAGTTCTGTGGCCGAGTATTGATTGAAACTGTCGGGCAGTGTTGTTGATTTGTATATTGTTGAAAACTCAAAACAGTTGAAAAGAATTGTGAAATATTCGGCCTCATGTTATACGAGCAGAACTAAGCTATGTTTTGGGGAAATAGGTCTACTAGATTCCTGCCCGCTTTTACAGTCTATAGGCCTTAGGTTAGGAGAGATGTGCTATAGCACAGCCAGGTATGGTGCGTAATGGAGATTCCAAAGCGCTCTGCTTTTGGGCAGAACCAAGGAGAGCGATCGCGGATAGGTC